>NW_025944176.1:0-2970 GCF_000764305.2 Hyalella azteca | reverse complement strand
CTGGGTTATTACAACCTACACGAAGGCAGGAAGTGCATCGGTATAATATTTCGAGAATGTCTTATAACTCTGAGTGTAAGATTAGTAACGGCAGTTGGGTTGAAACAAGTGTGGCACTAATTATTGTAGTTAATATACCTAGTGCTTTGACCGTATATCTAAAAGTCATCTTTATGTTTGCCCGGCCCACTAGACTATAGAAGCTACTATTCCACTTGATACAACTTCGCTTAAAGTAAATACAGTACTTGTTTCTAGAACGACTACAATCCCAATCAATGTATTAGTTCTGTTTATTTTGAGTTTCATTTCGTGCCTTGATTTTCTTTGCTTATAAAATTTATGATCGGATATTCATGTAGATAGCAATTAATGTTCTACGTTTCTTAATAAAATCTGGGTTTGAACGTCTTATTTTTGTGAATTTATTTGAACCTTGGTTACCAAAGCCTTTAGTTGCGTCCTCAATTTGAACTTTAGATACCTAAGCCCTAATTACCTCCTTAATTTCAACCAATTACCAATTAATTTCAATCTTAATTACCGCCTTAATTTTAGCTGCAAACACCTATATTTCGGCCAAAAAAATTGCCCGTCCTTCAACTTTTTACCTGCTTTGCTTCGTTGCCTCAACTTGTTCTAAAAAAATTTATTTAGATTTTTTTCTTTACGATGAAAGAGACAATTTATTTTGAGCATTGAGGCGAATAATCGCGACTGAAAATCCTCTTGTTTTCGTGGCTCCTTGAGACGATAGACATAATCTGAAAAAAAAACCGGTTTGTTCCACGTAGAAATTTCAGGAACTTCATTTGCTCTTCGATTTTTTCACATTTCGCATTCATGTCTGCTTGGCAAATCGTAGTAGCGTTCACTTATCTTTTTTAATAAACTGTTCAGATATATATATTGTACAATTGAGAGCTAATCACTTTGCACTCATTGTTATTTTTCTGTGGTTTACATGTTGAATATTTTTGTGATTGAAAATTAAGTTACTTATTTTCAACTCTCTGAAAGTCGGGTTTGTGACTCACGAACGGCATATACGAACGACGCGACTCGTGGTGCGTGGCTTCCATTCGTGTGCATGTGAGCGTGCGTGCTTAACAATCAATTGTGTCAAGCTTATCTGCGTTATCTCCTTAGTCTGAACGTGTACTGCTTTTTCTCATCTGTCGTGCACTTGTATATCGAGCACTAGTACAGTTATGGGCCTCGTATCACCTTATCAGCCGCTTATCTCTCTTTATCGGCCTGATATCTGCATTATCAGCTACTTATCTACCTTTATCGGCCGCTTATCTCTCTTTATTAGGGGTGCACACTCTAGTAAAGTGCACACACACGAAGGTGGTATACATAAGGTGCAAAGGGAAGATGATAGTAAAGGTCAGCAGGTATCAACTAAAGCCTGCGTAAAGTCAGCTATATGAAATAGAAGAGAAATTTGCGAATTCTATGTAGGCTATTCTGGATAGCATTTAAACCATACAGTGGTCACGTGAAAAAACTAACCAGATTAGTCGCCTTTTCGTTCGGTTTCGTTACGGTCGAATTTCGTAGGCGCTGATTGCGTGTGTAATCCGCTCGATCACTGTAAGGTTACAGCGTGTAGACTGTAGCAGCGCCCTCAAAGAAATAAATATAACGTAGTCGTTAGGTTTGTCTAAGCACATCTCGTTCATTTATTTGGTCGTGTCGCTTCGCTCTCGTACGTAAATTACATACGCGTACTTCTACTTCTGTTCTGTCACTTCTACGTGACAGTTAGGTGTTGTCGCGTGCTTGGGATAAGTTTACTCTGGAGTTAAATTATGCCCATCAGAACGAGTTGAAATAGTCATTAAATTGAGTTGAAATTTACGTATTAATGCGAATTGGAATTTGCGCATCAGAGTGAGTATAAATCTGCGTATTAACATAAGTCAAAATGAGCGTTCAAACCGAATTGAAATATACACATCAAAGTTGGTTAAATTTATGCATTGAAGTGAGTTGAAATATTTGTTTAAACGAAGCTAAACACGTGTTTTATTATGTGTTGAAACGCGAGTTGAAAGAACGCGTAGATGTTGCTTGTAAATAGTTATTTAGTAGAGTTCTGATCTACTGTTTGAGGTTCCAATGTTCATTACGATGGTTTTGCCTCTCATTTTTTTGTATCATAATTAATGTATTGTTTATTACAACGGATATATCGACGATTCATTATAGAAAAGTGTTGCGTTTTGAGTGAATCATATACATGAATTTGTTAGGGTTTACGCATCTTAAGTATTCATTAATTATCCAGAGCCTCCTGCATTTCACCGACCATTTATTAACATACAGTTATGTGCACTGCAGGTTTTGATGCAGCAATTCAGTACAAAATTCTCATTTTTATTTACAAACTTTCCTCCCTATTCCTACAATAAAATATTAAGGTGAAGGAAAGGTTCCGAANTCTGGGGCCATACTTTCAAAACTCGCTAAGTGAACGTAAGTACTTATGCACTATTTTCTTTTCTATGATTGGTGGATTTTGCTTGAAAGGCCGTCAATGATTGGCTGATGAACTTACGATCTCTTAACTTTTTTTGAAAGTATAGGCCCAGAACTGTAACCACTGGGCCACCCTGCCATGCAGAGAAACTATCCATCTTGTATTATAGCTTTATTGGACGGGGCTTTTCTCGTTCAATGATGCAACAAGCTCGTTTGCAGAGTGGTTCCCAAAACTTTCTAGTCATCACTCATTGACCAAAGGGGAATTTACACGCCCACCTTCTGGCGTCAACAATAATATGGGCGAATTATATTAAAATTTTTTTGAACTACCTCGCATTACAAAAATATATTTAATTGAACCAAAATTTATTATATCAAATAATACAACGTTCATGAGCGGATAAAAAAAAACACCGTTCGCTTGAACAATATAAAAAATTAAATAACCTACTCGTAAAGAAGCCAAATAAAGCACGT